>NC_073378.1:2791128-2816128 GCF_028641065.1 Leucoraja erinaceus
TTTATTCTTGCAGAATAAATGTCTGTATGATATGCAGTGTGTTGAATGAATTCCTGAATTTGTAAATGTGCCCGCAGCATTGAATCACGTCTCGCACTCATGTCACCCTAGCGGTTTTTGTCTTCTGAATATTGCCAGAGCTGGTTTTAGTGTCTTGGTGACACTCTTGGGCTGATGTGAACCCATTGGGTAACGCTTTAAACTGCTATAGCTGCCCCATCCAGGTAAATTTCAGGTATCTGCGATGATCCTAGTGAATGGTACTAAATAGTAAACATCTTTAAGATGAATGCTTGCCATGAAGTATCCTTTGGAATTTAGTTGTTTGGCAGTAACAACCGGTTCCATTTTGAAATGTATATACTTAACAAACAAATTTAGTGAAGTTAAGTCAATGATGATGCGACATCCACCATCTATTTTGGGTTTAGTGAATATATTTGATATGAATTGCAAGGGTTCAGGTTTCCCCATGATACCCTTTGTAATTAGTCTCACCAGTTCAGCTTGTCCCACTTGTTTCTTTAACGGAGAGGGGAAAATACCCTCTGGGGTGAATGTTGACCTGGTGGCAATTTTTCTAGTATGAATTGTATTTGTATCCACTAATGCCGTTGAGTATATACTGATCACTCGTGATAGACTCCCATGTGTTAGTATTACTCTATATACTGGTAGGAACCAGACCCACCTACCTCCGTGGTTATGGGTATCCCCGTCCGATAAGTCGGAGCCACCGGCCGGACGCCTCTTCTTTGGCTTGTACATCCAGCCCGCTGCTTAGGCGCTAGCGGGCTGGGCTCGGCGCGGTGTCGGGATAGCGGAGCGCCGGGTAAGCGGTCCTACCGCCTTGATGCTGCCCCCGCGAGATGGAACGCTCCTCCGTGGAGTCGAGCGGGGGACAGGTCTGTTGTAGAGCCTTTCTTCTCTGCCGGACAGCAGAAGGCTCCCTGTGAAAGACAAAGCCGACGTCAGCTTACCTGACGGTCTGTTCTTTCACCTCCGTAGCGGGAGCGCCTGACTCCCGCTGTGCCGCTGTTGCTCTGCTGGACGTAATGCCGCACATGCGTGCTGAACGGGTTCTTCACGGAATCACTCACGTGACTCCAAAGTAAAATCATGAGAGGAAGAGATCGGGTAGATGCACAGAGTCTCTTGCCCAGAGTAGGGGAATCGAGGACCAGAGGACATAGGTTCAAGGTGAAGGGGAAAATATTTAATCCGAGGGGTAACCTTTTCACACAAAGGGTGATGGGTGTATGGAACAAGCTGCCAGATGAGGTAGTTGAGGCTGGGACATTGTTGGCCGGTGTGGGCAAGTTAGGCCGGAGGGCCTGTTTCCACACTGTATCTCTCTATGACTCTGACTCTATCTTAAACCAAATCGAACAGTGGTCACTGGTCCCATGAACACTTAATTCACTTGCCCTTCCCAATTTCTCAAAACTAGATCAAGTGTTGCCCTCTCACGCGTGGGGTCCACTACATATTGTTGGAGAAAACTGTCCTGAACACCTTTGAGAAACTGCACCACATCTAAACCTTACACTCTATGATTTTCCCAGTCAATGTTGGGAACATTAAAATCCCCTACTGTAACAACCTTATTTGACTTGCAGCTGCCTTGGAGGGAGAGGTTGAGTAGGCTGGGTCTCCATTCCTTGGAGCGAAGGAAGATGAGGGGAGATCTTATAGAGGTGTATAAAATCATGAGAGGAATAGATCGGGTAGGGTCTCTTGCCCAGAGTAGGGGAATTGAGGATCAGAGGACATATGTTCTAGGTGAAGGGGAAAAGAACCTGAGGGGTAACATTTTCACTCAAAGGGGGGTGGGTGTATGGAACAAGCTGCCAGGTTAGGTCGTTGAGGCTGGGACTATCCCAACGTTTAAGAAAGAGTTAAACAGGTACATGGGGATATGGGAAGAAGGCAGGAAGCCAGGGGATGGAAAGGGTAAAGGCCTGGCAGAGTGGTAAAATATAAACTCAGCATAAATACTGTAGTTACTGCTTGGATGTGTACTTCAAGAATGATAATGTAAATGGTGAGCCTTTGACAGGGGTTGAATGGCTGCCTTCTGTGAGGTTAAATTTCCAATGAGCCTGTGATTCCCGCAGCACTGCACTCCTGTCCATCGCCGTGCTTCATTGCTTTCCTCTCATTCAGTGTGTGTGCTCCAATTGCCTCATGTGTACCCAGCTGATTTCTATGGTTGGCAGTAGCCCTTCTTGCCACCATGCCTGCCAAGTTTATATCAACAAATCAGCATGTCCACCCTCAGCTTTGATCAGCCCTGATAGCTTCCAGCACACTGTGGAAATCAGCAGAATAATGTCAACAATCAGGTGCTGTGACAAACTGAAATGGCTTCATTCTGCACAACCCAGTTTTATCCGGCAATGGACACTGATGAAATTGGACCCTAGGAATTAGCAGTGAGATGGGATTTTTTTTAAATTTTCAAAATTAACATTATTCATAAAAATATAGGTGAAACGCCATACATCCATTTAGATGGACAAGGGCTGATTAGAGATAGTCAGTGTGGTTTTGTATGTGGGAGGTCGTGTCTCACAAATCTAATTGAGTTTTCAATGATATTACCAAAGAGGTTGATGAGAGCAGAGTTGTAGAAATTGTATATATTGATTTCAGTAAAGGGCCTGTCCCACTTGGCCGTCATTTACGTGACAGGCCGGTAGCGTGACGGTCGCGAGCATCATCGTGCGCCTTCAAATATTTGATCTGCTCTGCCAGTAGAGTCAGCGTATTGACATCATTTGTGAAGTGAAACATTGATAAAATTAGTGTTTTCTGGAAAAATTAATTTACTTTTAAACTTTCTGAATTTCTCCCAACAAACACAAAATTGTAGCCCATTATAGCAGTTTGAGGGTTTGAACCCAGTTTAAGAATTAGTTTGCAAATTTTTTTTTAAATGGTGTTAGTAAAATTGTTGGTGGTTATTTAAAAAAATAATAATTTGGTTACTAGTGTTGTTTTAGGATATGAAATCTGCAATCCTTACCTGGATGTTAACTTTTGAAACATCCTTAACTAAGGATGCTTCAAAAATACTTATTAAGGTGTTACACTGAAGGCATTACTCTGATAGCGTTGATACTTACGGCGTCATTATTTTCTTATAGTTGCGACTGCGTATGCGCGGTGGCGCGCGGTGGCCATTGGTTACGCACGGTGATGTAATCATGCGTCATCACGCGCTGCACGTATGAGGTCAGGACGCCTGCGTGCGACCGCACTACGCCCGCGTGCGTACGTGATATGTCACGCCGGAGGCGCGCAAAGATTTTGTGCCCTACAAAATCCTGGAGAGCCGCGCGATACTGAACGCAACTCTATACCCCACCGCACTTCGGTCCCGCGCGGCCCACACGCTACCTGGGCGTCTCAACACGACGAGGAGGTCGAGTAAATGGCGCGTAAATGACGGCCAAGTGGGACAGGCCCTTTAGGCATTCGACAAGATTCCACATGGTAGGCTGGTCTGGAAAGTTAGATCGCATAGGGTCCATGGATAGAAAATTGGCTTCTTGGAAGGAAGCAGAGGGGGATGGTGGAAGGTTGCTTCTTGGACTGGAGGTTTGTGACTAGTGGTGTGCCTCAGTGTTCGTTGCTGGGCCTGTTACTGTTTGTCATCTATCAATGATTTGGATGAGAACGTACCTGGCACGATTAGCAAGTTTGCAGATGACACAAAAGGGGTTGATATTGATGATAGTGAAGATAGTTGCGAAAAATTGCAGCTGCATCTTGTTCGGTTGGGCAGATGAGCTGAAGAATGGTTGATGGAATTCAATACAGAGAAATGTGAGGTGTTGCACTTTGGGAAGTCCAACATGGGCAGCACCTACACAGTGGGGCTCTGGTGAGTGTTGGAGAACAGAGGGATCCAGTTGTGTAAGTACATGGGACCTTGAAAGTGGCGTTGCAGGTAGTTAGGCTGGTCAAAAAGGCTTTTGTTAGCCTTCATCAGTCAGAGTATTGAGAATAGAAGTTTGGGGGGGGGATTATGTTGCAGTTATACAAGGCGTTGATGAAGCCACATTTAGAGTAATGTGTTGAGTTTTGTGCACCATGTTATGGGAAAGATGTTGGCAAGCTGGAAAGGGAGCAGAGAAGATTTACAAGGATGTTGCCAGGACTCAAGGGCCTGGGCTATAGGGAGCTATCTTGCTTTGTCTCCATAGTGTCATTGAAATCAATACATTCATAGTGTCATCAAAGCAATACCTTCTATTTAGAAAGCACCAATGCCGCTCACAAGGTCTCTTTGAACAATGGGAGTATATTGAGTACATTGGAGGAACAGAGGTTGCTAAGAAGCTGTTAAGGCCCTGTCCCACGTTCCCGAGTTACTCACGAACTATCCCGAGTTTTCCCCTTATTTCGAACTCGGATAATTACGGTAATAGCCATTCGTAGATACTTGAGGCTATTTTTTACTCGTGGAAATTTTTCAACATGTTGAAAAAAAACGTCCCAACTTATGCCCTGATGCCCCGAGTTCCTACGGCTGGCATTACGAGCCGCTACGAAACATCTACGGACTCCTACAGATTCAGATTCAGATTCAATTTAATTGTCATTGTCAGTGTACAGTACAGAGACAACGAAATGCATTTAGCATCTCCCTTGAAGAGCGACATAGCAAACGATTTGAATAGAAAATAGTAAGTGTCCGGGGGGGGGGGGGGGGGGGGGGGGGGGGGGTGGTGATTGGCAGTCACCGAGGTACGTTGTTGAGTAGAGTGACAGCCGCCGGAAAGAAGCTGTTCCTCGACCTGCTGGTTCGGCAACGGAGAGACCTGTAGCGCCTCCCGGATGGTAGGAGGGTAAACAGTCCATGGTTGGGGTGAGAGCAGTCCTTGGCGATGCTGAGCGCCCTCCGCAGACAGCGCTTGCTTTGGACAGACTCAATGGAGGGGAACGTGGAACCGGTGATGCGTTGGGCAATTTTCACCACCCTCTGCAGTGCCTTCCGGTCGGAGACAGAGCAGTTGCCATACCATACTGTGATGCAGTTGGTAAGGATGCTCTCGATGGTGCAGCGGTAGAAGGACCCGCTACGGACATTCCCTGACATTCCCCGAATTCAAATCAAGGGGAAAAATCAGGAGAGTTCGTGAGTAACTCGGGAAAGTGGGACAGGGCCTTTACACAACCTCCAGCTCCTCGTTGTCCAGTGGTGGCAGAACATTAGATTTCCGACCCTTCCCCACAAGGCCTTTGAGCTATTTGCACCAAGCTTCAGTTCATCCCTCTGACACGTTCTCCTGCAGCCTGGAATGTGCCTGTTGGCAACATAGAGTCATACAGCGTGGAAACAGGCCCCTTGGCCCAACATGCCCACACCGGCTAACATTTCCCAGTCCCACTTGTCCGCGTTTGGCAAGCATTCCCTTATGGGCACCTCGTGGCACTGGAAAACCAAAGCGAGTCCTTCACCAGGTTGTCAACCTTCCAGCAGCAGTTGATATTTGCTCACGTATGATCTTACATCATGAGAGGAATAGATTGGGTAGATGCACAGAATCTCTTGCCCAGAGTAGGGGAATCGAGGACCAGAGGACATAGGTTGAAGGTGAAGGGGAAAAGATTGAATAGGAATCTGAGGGGGTAACCTTTTCACACAAAGGGTGGTGGGTGTCTGGAACAAGCTGCCAGAGGAGGTCGTTCAGGCTGGGACTATCCCAACATTTAAGTAACAGTTAGACAGGTACATGGATTGGACAAGTTTGGAGGGATATGGACCAAGCGCAGGCAGATGGGATGGGTGTAGCTGGGATAAGTTGGCCGGTTTGGGCAAGTTGGGCCGAAGGGCCTGTTTCAACACTATCACTCTATGACTCTCTATATATGCATCCCTGGGAGCAGCCTGTAGATCACAGAGTCCTCGTTACACAGCCGCTCCTGATGAACTTCGACAAGGGCCGCTGCTTCCTTTCCCGGACTTCCTTGGCAAACGCAGAATTCACAAAGAGATAGACGATGATCTCCTCCGTGCTGCAGCTGGGCGTAATGTTGATGCTGATTCATTGTTGAGATTGTGCTTATGAGGTAACAGCATGAGTTTTGCCAGCAGTGCCAGGTCAAACTGACCACGTACACTGCTTAAACCACACACACTATTCATTACTCTCCACTTTGTCTTTCAAGAACTTCTAAACTCTATTAAACTCCCAGGGTTTTCAAGTCAAGTCAAGTCAAGTCAAGTTTATTCATCACATACACATACGAGATGTGCAGTGAAATGAAAAGTGGCAATGCTCGCGGACTTTGTGCAAAAAGACAAACAGACAACCAACCAAACAAACTACAAACAGAATGGAACAGAATCACATATTCTTTCACATATTAAATATTGTGGGCGGAAGGAAAAAGGAAAAAAAACAGCAATTTTAAAAAAAAGCAGTAGAGTGGTCCAGTAGAGTTAGTCCCTGGAGAGATAGGAGTTTATAGTCCTAATGGCCTCTGGGAAGAAACTCCTTCTCATCCTCTCCGTTCTCACAGCATGGCATCGGAGGCGTTTGCCTGACCGTAGCAGCTGGAATAGTCCGTTGCAGGGGTGGAAGGGGTCTCCCATGATTTTATACTATTGGCTCGGGAGTTGCACCTCCTGATGTATAGTTCCTGCAGGGGGGCGAGTGAAGTCCAAATTCCTGTCAATTCACTCATCGGGAAACTGATCTCGAACAAAATCATAAGGTTTAGTCTCCATATGAGGCTTGTGATTGTGGTCGTTCTTATCTTTCTGCACTTCCAATTAAACTTTAGCGTTAGTGCCTCCAGTACTGTGCCGGTGGGTGCTGTCAACATTCCTCTGTATTGTCAGCATGTATTCCCTGCTGCAAAACTCCTGCTGTTCCTTAACATGCTCATTGACCTTCTTCAACCTTGTCGCCAAACACAACCCTTTGTTAATACTAAAGCGTGTGGGATCAGCATCGTACTTTATATTTTGGGGAGATGGCCACAGCTCAGCTGGCAGCACAGTGGTCTCAGTGTTTGAAGACAGAGTTTCAGTCCTGCAGTTGAATATATTATCGACACTGTCATTTCATCTCTGTACCAAATGAAGTCTGCTCTGCTAATATATCTGGGGTAATATTTTGCAATACCTGCACAGCTGAAGTCCTGTCTGCCGACTCAGAGAAGCAAAAATCATTGCTTTTGACATGACTGGGAGAGTTCTTGGTGTCGTGGCCAATGATTTTACATTTGAAACAGATTATCTGGTAATTTCCTTCTGCTCTTTGACTGCCATTGTAAATTATGTTAAACTATTTTCAAAATGTTCTTCGTTGACTTTAAGGCACTTTGAGAAACCCTAGGGACATCACAAGTGCAATACCGATGTACCACTTTATTTCATAATATATCTATCTCAGCCTTGACAGCATACAGTGTAAAGGGCCTGTCCCACGAGCATAACGACTCCATGCAGCAAGCGCGACCTAACGTGGTCGCTTGAGCCGTATGTCCTCGCGGGGCCGGTCCCACTTCGATTGCCGGAGCCGTATGGAGTTGTGCGGAGCTGGTCCCGACATCGCGAAAACTGACACTGTTCAAAAATTCCACGCGGCAACGGCCTGCCGGCCCGCAACCGCCTCGACGCCGTACGCACCACCTCGACAGGCATGCGCAATGTCTCGACGCCGTACGTCACGTGCAAACTTCCCGCGGACTTCGCTCGAGCTTCACGTCACTTACTCGACCCCTGCTTCCGGTTTGGTCGCGCTTGCAGCATGCAGGTCGCATGCTGGTGGGACAGGCCCTTTAGGCTGAATGTACTTAGAATGTTGTCAAATATGCATGGTGGCTGAAACTATTTTTATGCACAAAACCTATATGTGGTACAACCAAGGGGCAGCACAATGGTGCAGCTGGTAGAACCACAGCCTCACAGCTTCAGAGACCCTGTTCGATCCTCACCTCGGGAGGCGTCTGTGTGGAGTTTGCACGTTCTCCCTGTGACCGCATGAGTTGCCTCCGGGTGCTCCAGTTTCCTCCCACATCACAAAGACGTGCAGGTTTAAGGTGAGTTGTCCTCTGTAAATTGCCCCTAGTTGTAGGGAGTGGATGCGAAAAAAATATATGATTATGTATAAAATACACGACTTACCTTATGCTTTGTCCCGTACGTGAGATCTGTTCCGTTGCCTGCGTTGACGGCGTTAGAAGTCGCTTTTTATTTAACTCCAGCGCTGAAATTGTCCCACGTTTTGTATTTTTTAAATTCTGAGAACGGCAGTCGGAACGAATTCTCAGCATCAGGTAGAAGCCCGAGTAAATATCTCGGACAGGCAGGGGAAAACGGCATTTTAATCCCCCCCCCTGAAAGGTGCCAAAGTCGCGCACACGGCCCGTGACAGAACTGCAGCGCCGCTGAAGGTAAGTTTTGTAACATACCTACCTACACTCACTGGAAGACAGAAATCTGGCCCAACGTGTCAGTGCCAACCGTGATGCCCTATCTGTTGGTTTAGGTTTATTATCGTCCCATGTGCCAAGATGCATTGAAAACTTCTCCATGCTACCCAGTCAAATCACACTAGATGTTGTAGGAAGGAACTTCAGATGCTGCATTAAACCGAAGATAGACACAAAATGCTGGAGTAACTCAGCGGGACAGGCAGCATCTCTGGAGAGAAGGAATGGGTGACAGATGCTGCCTGTCCCCGCTGAGTTACTCCAGCATTTAGTATCCATCTTCAAATCATACTATAGTTGAGTACAATCAAGCAATAGCCAGGAACACTAGATAGTGCCAAGAGAAAACACCAGAGTGCAGAATATCATGTGATTATAGCTTTAGTTTAGTTGATTATTGTCTAGTGGACACTATTGTACAGTGTAAGTTTGTTATTGCAAGCTATCCAGTCGGTGAAAAGACGATACATGAGTACAATGAGGACGTCCACAGTGTACAGAAGTACAGATGTAAAAGAATGGAGTGATTGTAACGAATCGCCGCAGCGGCCTCTGCAGTCCGTCTGTCTTTTTTTATTTTCTTGTCTCGTTTGAGTGTAGTTTATAGTGGGGTTTTTTTAACTGGGTATGTGTGGGGGGAGGGGGGGGTGGGGAGGGAAACTTTTAAAATCTATCCCCTGCACGGAGAACCCGACCTTTTCTCTGTCGGGTCTCCGTTGTCGTTGGGGCCGAGCACCGTGGAGCGGCCTCCAGCAGGAACGTCCTGGGGCTCCAGTCGCGGAGCCTGCGGACTTACTCACCATCGCGGAGCTGGCCGAGTTCGGAGCAGGAGGAGCGGTGGTGGCGCACTGCTGTGACCCGACCCCGGAGATTCGGAGGCTCCAACCGCAGGTCTGTTGGACAGTAACACCGGGAGCTCGCGGGTCCCTGGTGGCAGACCGCTTTTCGGGGCTTCGGCAACAGCGACTTCTCCCGCTCGAGTTGCGGGGTTGAAAAGTACTTGGAGCAGGGCCTTACATCGCCCCGCGCGGCTTTGAATGGCCGCGGGACTTATTTACCATCGCCCGCCGGGGGCTTTGACTTTGACATCGGGAGGAGAATGGTGAGAGATAAGACTTTGCCTTCCATCACAGTGAGGAGGAGATTCACTGTGATGGATGTTTGTGTAATTGTGTTGTGTCTTGGTTCTTCTATTTGTGTGTATGACTGCAGAAACCAAATTATGTTTGAACCTCTATGAGGCTCAAACGACAACAAATTACTTATATCATTGTATCAAATTGTATCATCATTCTTGATCTTCTGGGACCAGCACACAAAGAGTTGCCTGGTTTCGGAGCCATCTTGGAGAGGTTTCAGAGCAAGTGCAGATAATAATAATAAAGCAAGGACTGCAAGGATGGGAGTCAAGTGTGTTTCATTGTCTTTTGCCCTGAAATGGAACAAACATTGTTTTATTTTCAGCAGCAAACCAAATACATAAATATAAAAGGACACCAAGTGCTGGAGTAACTCAGCGGACCAAGTAGCTTCTCTGGAGAACATGGATAGGTGACATTTCAGGTCGAGACCCTTCCCCAGATCAGGACTACAACCTTAGTTACTGAGTGGATTTTTCAGTACTCTGATAATAACAGGGTACAGCTGTTCCTGAATCTGGTGGAATGTGCATTCAAGGTGCCCCTATCACCAGACCTGCTGCCAAATTCAGGAACAGTTAAGTCTTTCTCCCATTTAGAAACATAGAAACATAGAAATTAGGTGCAGGAGTAGGCCATTCGGCCCTTCAAGCCTGCACCGCCATTCAATATGATCATGGCTGATCATCCAACTCAGTATCCCGTACCTGCCTTCTCTCCATACCCCCTGATCCCATTAGCCACAAGGGCCACATCTAACTCCCTCTTAAATATAGCCAATGAACTGGCCTCAACTACCTTCTGTGGCAGAGAATTCCAGAGATTCACCACTCTCTGTGTGAAAAAAAATGTTTTTCTCATCTCGGTTTTAAAGGATTTCCCCCTTATCCTTAACCTGTGACCCCTTGTCCTGGACTTCCCCAACATCGGGAGCAATCTTCCTGCATCTAGCCTGTCCAACCCCTTAAGAATTTTGTAAATTTCTATAAGATCCCCTCCTCAATCTTCTAAATTCTAGAGAGTATAAACCAAGTCTATCCAGTCTTTCTTCATAAGACAGTCCTGACATCCCAGGAATCAGTCTGGTGAACCGTCTCTGCACTCCCTCTATGGCAATAATGTCCTTCCTCAGATTTGGAAACCAAAACTGTACGCAATACTCCAGGTGTGGTCTCACCAAGTATTTTTGCTTCTTTCCATCCCAACAACTTCTGTATCTGTTTCTTAAAATGAAGATGATATTTCTTTCAACAGGCTTTACTTCATGAGAGATAGAATTGAAAAATGTAGAAGTTATGATCAACTCCTCGAGAATATTTGACCATGCTTGGAGAACACTTTTGATATTTACATTAAAAAGTATACGGAAGCATTGGGGAAGACAGAAAGATGTAGGCGCAATAAAATATACAATTAAAAGATTATACCACCAGGAAATATAGAACAGGCTGAGATTTTCTTAACAATTTAGAAGGATGAGAGGGTATCTCATTGAAAAACATATAAGATTGTTCAGGGTTTGAACACGCTAGAGGCAGGAAACATGTTCCCGATGTTGGGGGAGTCCAGAACCAGGGGCCACAGTTTAAGAATAAGGAGTAAGCCATTTAGAACAGAGACAAGGAAACACTTTTTCTCACAGAGTGGTGAGTCTATGGAATTCTCTGCCTCTGAGGGCGGTGGAGGCCGGTTCACTGGATGCTTTCAAGAGAGAGCTAGATAGGGCTCTTAAAAATAGCGGAGTCGAGGGATAAGGGGAGAAGGCAGGAACGGGGTACTGATTGGGGATGATCAGCCATGATCACATTGAATGGCGGTGCTGGCTTGAAGGGCCGAATGGCCTACTACTATTTTATAGTCTATTGACTATAAAAAGAAAGGACGGCAAGGGAACTGCATAGTGGAAGTTTTTGTTAAGATCAAGTGAGGTTTGAAGCGGAATAAGTGCAGATTGTTTCTGTAAAATAAAATTAGTTTTAAATTAGTTTCTTGAAACTAATTTAAAAAATGAGGGGAAATTTCCATAGCCTCTGAGTAGGTGAGATTGTTGTTCTCCTTGCGTTTGAGGCAGCAGAGGTTATGTAACACTCTCCAGGCGCTGTAGCCAATTCAATGTGCTGTTGTCGATGGACGTGAGGTCATCCCTCCACCAGGGGGGGCGGAGGGCAGCCCAGTTGAATATAACCATATAACCATATAACAATTACAGCACGGAAACAGGCCATCTCGACCCTTCTAGTCCGTGCCGAACACGTATTCTCCCCTAGTCCCATCTACCTGCACTCAGACCATAACCCTCCATTCCTTTCCCATCCATACACCTATCCCATTTATTTTTAAATGATAAAAACGAACCTGCCTCCACCACTTCCACTGGAAGCTCATTCCACACAGCCACCACTCTCTGAGTAAAGAAGTTCCCCTTCATGTTACCCCTAAACTTCTGTCCCTTAATTCTCAAGTCATGTCCTCGTGTTTGAATCTTCCCTACTCTCAATGGGAAAAGCTTATCCACGTTAACTCTGTCTATCCCTCTCATCATTTTAAATACCTCTATCAAGTCCCCCCTTAACCTTCTGCGCTCCAAAGAATAAAGACCTAACTTGTTCAACCTTTCTCTGTAACTTAGTCGCTGAAACCCAGGCAACATTCTAGTAAATCTCCTCTGTACTCTCTCTATTTTGTTGACATCCTTCCTATAATTAGGCGACCAAAATTGTACACCATACTCCAGATTTGGCCTCACCAATGAAAATGACGTGTTGCGCCGTTTGCTGGTCTGCTCCACACACGCAGACTGGTGATGAACGCAGCCCCCAGCGCTGCATGTTGGCGTTGAACCGGCTGACCCACTCCTCACGGGGCAGGTCGGAGCCGGGTGGGGCTGTGGTGTTGGGTACAACAGTGAATTGCGCAGGTCGGAGTAGGTGAGCTGAATCAGCCGAGAGACATTTCCAGCCCAAAAGCTGTAAATGCAGACAAGTGAAGATGCAATACATGTTCTCATTTTCTGCACCATAATTGCTATTTCGCGTGTTAGCTGTCGTTCAGCTAGTTCCACTGTCACATCTGAATCAGACAGTCATGGACTCAAGTCCCAATCCACACTTGAAACTCAAAACTCTAGTTGACAGTTCAGCGCTGCTCAGAGGAGCACTGCAGTGTTGGAAACTGTATCTTTTACATAAGACATTGAACTAAACCCTCTCAGATGGACACCCAGGCATTGTAGAAAGATTTATGGCAAATCCAGATACCTGCAACGGGGAGAATGGATTAGAGGATACATTGAAATATATAGATAAAAGGTGGTGAGAGAGTTGTGTGAAACTTGCCATCTGCAGGGGTGAAGAGTGTGAATCTATACTGCGAGTTAAATATTCCTTTGACTTTAATGTGCCCCATTTTTCCGTTTGAATTTTTACTACTTGCATGGCAACCTTTTTTCCTTTATATCTCTCTTGATCCTCCAGTACTTGACTTTCCTTTAAGCTCTCTGATTTAGTTTTATCCTTTCTCACATTTATTTGGTTGATCAATCATGTCTAATAAAGCAAACTCATCAGGTTTATGTAAAGGTCTTAGATACCTCTATTTTTCTTCGGATCTCCGACTGTTCAACCACACTTTCATCTCCTCTGTCAATTTCTGCCTCATTCAAAATCTGCCTTGCCTATATTAAAAGCCTATTATAAATCCAGTAATTCCTTTATAGTTGCTGGATCTTTGAACCTTATCTTGGGCTATCGCACCAGGCTGCGTGGAAGAGTTGATTTTATTCAGGGAGGTTGCATACGATTGATTCAAATTAACAATGATACAGTAAATATCTTCACTTCCATGGTGGCACAGCGGTAGAGTTGCTGCCTTACAGCGCCAGAGGCCCAGATTCGATCCTGACCATGCGTGCTGTCTGTACGGAGTTTGCACGTTTTCCCTGTGACCTGCGTGGGCTTTCTCTCCAGGTGCTCTGGTTTCTTCCCACACTCCAAAGATATACACGTTTGTGGGTTAATTGGCTTCAGTAAAATTGTAAATTGTCCCGAGTGCTCGTATGATGGTTTTAGTGTGAGGGGAATCACAGGTCAGCGCGGACTCAGTGGGCCGAAGGGCCTGTTTCTGCGTTGTATCTCCAAACAAAATAAACTGAAACTAAACTTCCCCAATCCATATCAACTATTTCACATAACAGATTCAGATTCAGATTCAGATTCAATTTTAATTGTCATTGTCAGTGTACAGTAGAATAGAATAGTTTCTTTATTGTCATTGTAACATGGGCCATGTACAACGAAATTTAAAATGTCAGCCAGTCAGTGCAGCATTCAAACATTTCTAAAGCTAACGAAACATCCACGGTAAAATAATAAAGATAAGCAAATAAATAAATATCACAGACAAAGCACGCATACACACCCAACCCTCCATCCTTCTGTCGATTTCACCGTTACCACAGTCCCTTAGTCTGTATCGCCCCTGCGTTCCTTGGCGGCCACATTTAGTGCTTTTATAGCAGTGGGGTAAAAACTGTTTTTTAGTCTATTTGTCCTTGTCCTTGTGGATCTGTACCGTCTGCCTGACGGCAACAGTTCAAACAGGGAGTGTCCGGGGTGGGAGATGTCCTTTATTATATTCTGGGTTTTTTTTCGTGCAGCGGGAACTGTGTAAGTCCTCCAAGGTAAGGAGAGGGCAGCCGACAATCCTCTGGGCGTTGTCAATGGCCCTCTGGAGCGCTTTCCTCTGAGCCGCTGTGCAGCTGGTGTACCACACGCATACACAGTATGTTAGTATGCTCTCAATGGAGCACCGATAAAAGGACAGCAGCAGCCTCTGAGTGATGTTGTTCTTCCTGAGCAACCTCAGGAAGTGCAGTCTCTGCTGGACCTTTTTCAGCAGCGCAGTGGTGTTCACGCTCCACGTCAGGTCCTCCTCAATGTGGATTCCCAGGAAGCGGAAATCCGCCACCCTCTCTACACAGTCCCCTCTGATGGTCAGTGGTACCATGTCCGTTTTGTTTTTCCTGAAGTCTATTATTACCTCCTTCGTCTTTGAGGTGTTGAGGAGCAGGTTATTTTCTTCGCACCACACTGTCAGCTGCTCCACCTCATCCCGGTAGGCGTACTCGTCCCCCCCGGAGATGAGTCCCACCACTGTAGTGTCATCCGCAAATTTGACAATGGTGTTGCTGTGGTGGGCGGGGGTGCAGTCATGTGTGTAGATGGTGTAGAGCAGGGGGCTCAGTACGCAGCCCTGTGGAGAGCCGGTACTGAGGCTGAGGGCCGTGGATGTGTGATGGCCCACTCTGACTCTCTGGCTTCGACCCGACAGGAAGCTATTTATCCACGTACAGGTGGAGTGTGGAAGTCCCAAGTCCCCCAGTTTGTCCACCAGTTTGTGGGGAAGGATAGTATTAAAAGCAGAGCTGTAGTCCACAAAGAGCATCCGCACGTAGCTCCCCCGCTGCTCCAGGTGAGACAGTGCAGCATGGAGAGCTGTGGCTACAGCGTCCTCTGTGGATCTATTCGCTCTGTACGCAAACTGGTGGGGGTCAAAGCTTCGGGGCAGAAGTGATGTGATATGACCCCGGACCAGTTTTTCAAAACACTTCATCACCACTGGTGTGAGTGCGACTGGCCGGTAGTCGTTGAGGCTGGAGATGTTGTTTTTTTTGGGCAAGGGGACTATGGTGGAGGACTTCAGACAGGGTGGGACAGTGGACTGGGCCAGAGACTGGTTAAAAATCCTTGTAAAGACACCAGCCAGCTGGTCTGCGCAGTCCTTCAACACGCGTCCAGATACGCCGTCAGGACCAGTAGCCTTCCTTGGATTGATGGCCTGCAGAGTGCGCCTCACCTCATGCTCCTCTATCTTGAGGGTTAGGCTGCTGTGGACCATGTGCTGTGATGTGGCTGTCTCGGGTGGCTCCACTTCAAAGCGAGCAAAGAAGTGGTTCAGCTCCTCTGCCAGCGATGGCGAGGCGTCACCTTCAACAGCTCCAAGGTTGGTCTTATAGTTGGTGAGACACTGGATCCCCTGCCACACCTGCCTGCTGTTGTTACTGTCCAGGTGGTCCTCGATCTTCCTCCTGTAATTTGATTTGGCCTCTCTGATGCCTCTCTTCAGGTTAGCTCGGGCCGTGCTGTATAAAGCCCTATCGCCAGACCTAAAAGCGGTGTTCCTCTCTTTCAACAGCCGCTGGACCTCCCGGGTCATCCAGGGCTTCTGGTTGGGGTAGACCCGGATGCGTTTGTCCACTGTGACCGTGTCCATGCAGTTTTTAATGTAACACAGTACACTGTCTGTGAACACCTCCAGGTCCCGGTGTTCAAACACCTCCCAGTTGGTCCTGTCGAAACAGTCCTGCAGCTGCTGAGAAGCACCATCAGGCCAGGTTGTGATGGTCTTTGTAATGGTAGGAGCGGTTTTCCTGAGGGGGGCATATGCAGGAATTAAGAGCAGGGACATATGGTCAGACTGGCCCAGGTGTGGTAGTGGTCTAGCCCTGTAGCCCAGCTTGATGTTGGAGTAGACCTTGTCCAGGGTGTTTGCTCCTCTTGTAGCACATTTAACATGCTGGTAGAATTTGGGCAGCATTTTCTTCAAGTCCGCGTGGTTAAAGTCCCCTGCTATGATGTGAACACCGTCAGGATATGTGCTCTGTTGGCTGCTAATGCTACCATACAAATGACCGATAGCCGAGTTAGCATTGGCATCTGGTGGTATGTACACAGCAGTTATCATGACAACAGTAAACTCTCTAGGGAGGTAGATGGGCCTGCATTTAACAGTCACATACTCCAGGTTTGGGGAGCAGTGACTGTCCACAATCACTGTGTTTGTACACCAGGTGTTGTTCACGTACACACAGAGCCCTCCACCTCTGCTCTTACCAGAGTCTCTTGTCCTATCATGACGCTGTGCTGTGTAGCCTGCTAGCTCGATAGCAGAGTCCGG
This sequence comes from Leucoraja erinaceus, assembly GCF_028641065.1. Classification (NCBI taxonomy): domain Eukaryota; kingdom Metazoa; phylum Chordata; class Chondrichthyes; order Rajiformes; family Rajidae; genus Leucoraja; species Leucoraja erinaceus. Next base: position 2,807,676 of record NC_073378.1, read on the forward strand.
GATGAGAGAATGAAGCCAGGTCTCCGTGATCAACAGGATACAGCTGTCCTTCACGACGTTGTTAGCTGCAGTCTGTAGCCTCAGCTCATCCATCTTGTTAACAAGGGATCTGGCGTTCGTTAGGAACAGGCTGGGGAGCGGGGGTTTCAGTGGCTGCCTCCGTAGCCTCGCTAGCGCGCCGGCCCTGCAGCCTCGCCTTTGCTTCCTTTCTCTGCGCCGTCTTCGCCTCCTCCCCGCGGGGATGGTGATCCACGGGGAGTCGGGGCTCCTCGCTATGTCCGCCGGGATCTCGTTGCAGCGATGTCAGCATGCTTGACTCATTCTCTACTGCATTTTCATCGGGCATATTGACTACTTGTTGCAACATGTGCGAGTCACTTCTTCATATACAGTGGTATCCAAGGTAATGCAGCTGAGGATATTTGATTGAGTTTGTCACAACATAGACATGGAACAGAACAGCACAGCTCAGGAAACATAGAAACATTGAAAACATTGAAACATTCGAGCCAGCACCGCCATTCAATATTCATGGATCATGACTGATCATCCAACCCCCGTTCCTGCTTTTTCCCCATATCCCATGATTCCGTTAGCCCTAAGTGCTATATCTAACTCTCTTGAAAACATCCAGTGGATTGGCCTCCACTGCCCTCTGTGGCAGAGAATTCTACAGATTCGCAACTCACTGGGTGAAAACGGTTTTCCTCATCTCAGTTCTAAATGGCCAACCCCTTATTCTTAAACTGTGACCCCTGGTTCTGGACTCCCCCAACATTGGGAACATTTCTCCTGCATCAAGCCTGTCCAATCCCTTAAGAATTTTATGTTTCCATAAGATCCTCTCTCATCCTTCTGAATTCCAGTGCAGCCGACCCATTATTTCATCATATGTCAGTCCCGCCATCCCTGGAATTAATCTGGTGAACCTGCGCTGCACTCCCTCAATAACAAGAATGTTCTTCCTCAAAGTAGGAGACCAAAACTGCACACAATACTCCAGATGTGGTATAATCAGGGCCCTGTACAACTGCAGTAGGACCTCCTTGCTCCAATACTCAAATATTAGTTTAAAATAATTTTAAGACGGAAATCTGTTGGGGAGACTTATCTGAAGGTTTACAACCAAGTTAGATAAATGAAATTTGAAATTGCTGGAAACATTCAGAAGGTCAGGCAGCATCTGTGGAAACAGAGTTTGTTTTAGTTTGAAGACTCAACATCCGTTCAGTTTTTGTCTCCTAATCTGAGGAAGGACATTCTTGCCAGAGAGGGAGTACAGAGAAGGTTCACCAGACTGATTCCTGGGATGTCAGGACTTTCATATGAAGAAAGACTGGATAGACTCGGCTTGTACTCGCTGGAATTTAGAAGATTGAGGGGGGATCTTATAGAAACTCACAACATTCTTAAGGGGTTAGACAGGCTAGATGCAATAAGATTGTTCCCGATGTTGGGGAAGTCCAGAACAAGGGGTCACAGTTTAAGGATAAGGGGGAAATCTTTTAGGACCGAGATGAGAAAATCATTTTTCACACAGAGAGTGGTGAATCTGTGGAACTCACTGCCACAGAAGGTAGTTGAGGCCTGTTCATTGGCTATATTTAAGTTAGATGTGGCCCTTGTGGCTTAAGGGATCAGGGGGTATGGAGAGAAGGTAGGTACAGGATACTGAGTTGGATGATCAGCCATGATCATATTGAATGGTGGTACAGGCGCGAAGGGCCGAATGGCCTACTCCTGCACCTATTTTCTATGTTTCTATGTTTCTATCAGAACCCACAACTGCTGCCTGCCTTGTGTTTGCAATATTTTCCATTTATTATTTCAGGTTTTTATTTTTATTTTCATGAGATAAACAGTGTACTGGTGCAGATCAATACCATCTAAATGAATGGCAGGGTTGCCTCAAGTGGCTGAATGGCCTTTCCTGCCCCGTATGTCCTTCAGTCCAATTCAATGCATCATCGTTTACTTAACTTTGAAATATTTTGTGCTTAATTCCTTTAATTTTGTATGCAGGGATTGTATGCAATTGTACGTTTTGTTTTAATGTGTTTTTGGTTTATCCCTTTTATTCTTTATTTAATTAACGAGAATTACAAAACATTTCCAGGACTGAGAAAGGCAAACTGATTGATATTGGCATTTAATCTCCACAAAATCTTCTCTAATCCTTCTACATAAAACTGTCAACATAACTCTTCCTTCCTTTACCCTCATGCTTATCTAGCTTTCCCTTAAAGACTGGAACTCGTTAGATCACTCACTTTCTAATCTGTAGTCAAAAAACTGAAGGATGGAAGCACACACATTCATCTCAGCTGGCTTGAGTTTGATTTCAGTTGAACTAATGTTTCAATGCTTTATTTATTATCACATGTACCAAGGTAGCGTGACATACTTTTTTTGCATGTATCTCAACAAGACTATCACCATACATTAGCACAATCCCCCACTTAGTACAGAATGTACAGAACAGACCCAAATTGGTCTCCTAATTTGAGGAAGAACATTCTTGCTATTGAGGGAGTGCAGCATAGCTTCACCAGGAATGCGGGACTGACATATGATGAAGGAATAGACAATACAGACAATAGACAATAGGTGCAGGAGTAGGCCATTCGGCCCTTCGAGCCAGCACCGCCATTCAATGAGATGATGACTGATCATCCCCAACCAGTACCCCGTTCCTGCCTTCTCCCCATATCCCCTGACTCTGCTATTTTTAAGAACCCTCTCTCTTGAAAGCATCCAGAGAACCTGAATCCACCGCCCTCTGAGGCAGAGAATTCCACACTCACCACTCTCTGTGAGAAAAAGTGTTTCCTCGTCTCCGTTCTAAATGGCTTACTCCTTATTCTTAAACTGTGGCCCCTGTTTCTGGACTTCCCCCAACATCAAGAACATGTTTCCTGCCTCTAGCGTGTCCAAACCCTTAACAATCTTATATGTTTCAATGAGATCCCCTCTCAACCTTCTAAACTCCAGAGTGTACAAGCCCAACTGCTCCATTCTCTCAGTATATGACAGTCCTGCCATCCCGGGAATTAACCTTGTAAACCTACGCTGCACTCCCTCAATAGCAAGAATGTCCTTCCTCAAGTTAGGAGACCAAAAATTAGGGAACCAAGAATGGGTCGACTGGACTTGTATTCACTGGAATTTAGAAGGATGAGAGGGGATCTTAGGAGTCTAGATGCAAGAACCAAATATATGATTGTAATCAATGGCCAATCTACTTGACACATTGCATTTCACACATGCTAGACTATCGGTCTCCATGCCCATAACTGAAACTGGCCTGAATCCTCTGACAGTACTGCTTTAACCTACACTTTAGGTGAAAACCCATTTCTATTCCAGGTTTAAAAGCACCTGACATGCATTTAAGGTTGAAGGTGAGGGGGGGGGGGACACAATAGGGATCTGAGGGGCAACTTTTTCATGCAAAGGGTGATATGTTTATTGAACGAGCTGACGGACGAGGTAATTGAGGCAGGTACTAATGCAAAGTTTAAGATATATTTAGACAGGTACATGAAGACAAGTGAGTAAGGCAAGGCAGCACCTTTACCACCTCAGGCAATTGAGGAAATTCAGAGTGTCTCCGAGGATCCTCCAGTGCTTCTACTCAGCGGCTGTGGAAAGCATCTTGTCCGGAAATATTACCATCTGGTTTGGGAATTGCTCTGCCCAGGACAAGAAGCCTCTGCAGAGAGTAGTACGTTTGGCCGAATGCACTATGGGAACTTCACTTGCCCCCCTGCAGGAACTATACAGCAGAAGGTGTAACTCCAGAGCCAATAAGATCATGGGAGACCCCTTCCACCCATGCAACGGGCTGTTCCAGCTGCTACGGTCAGGCAAACGCCTCCGTTGCCATGCTGTGAGAACGGAGAGGTTGAGAAGGAGTTTCTTCCCAGAGGTAATTAGGACTGTAAACTCCTATCTCACCAGGGACTAACTCTACTGAACCACTCCACTGTTTTTTTTTAAATTGCTGTTTTTTTTTTTTTCCTTTTTCCTTCCCACAATATTTAATATGTAAAAGAATATGTGATTCTGTTCCATTCTGTTTGTAGTTTGTTTGGTTGTTTGTTTGTTTGTTTTTTGCACAAAGTCCTCTTTACATTTCACTGCACATCTCGTATGAGTATGTGACGAATAAACTTGACTTGACTTGAATAGGACAGGTTTAGAGGGACATGGGCCAAATGCAGGTTGGTGGGACTAGTATAGATGGGACATGTAGGCCGGTGTGGGCTAGTTGGGCCGAAGGGCCACACTGTTCCCACACTGTAAGACCCCATGACTCTATATCCAAGGAATGTTCTTCAATCTTCAGAACCAAATGTGGATAAAATCCCACTGGAAAATCAGAGTGACATCTTTTGTACAATCTTAATGTGGACTCTGGTTGAGACAATTAGGGTTTATGCATTGTAATCAAAATGACTGTAAAGACGAGAGCCAGCTGGATCAGTCCAGCTGCAGTTCCACAGATAAAGTTTTAATTAAACATTCTCAAGATAGCACATTATTTCATGTTCTCCTCTTCCAACTATAGATAAATTCTCCCTAGAAGCGCTGGTTTACTGCCTTAACACAGTTAACATTTATTTGATGTTGCCATTCCTTGCTACTTCATTCTTTTGTGGTACTGAGTGTAATTATGTGAAGCTCATTTTCCTAAGTTTATTAGTCTTTGGCTTGCACGCAAAGGGCTGCATTGTGTCCTTGTCTCTCCTCCTGTTTCAGAGATGAGCTTAACCCATTCTGACCCGGACTCCACTCCCCGCGGGCCTCCACCAGCGACTCTGCCGACCCTCGCCACTCCACCCGCCCAACAGCGGGCCGCAGCCGAACCTGAGTCCCAGGCTCAGTACCGGGCCCACAGTCCCCATGATGCAGACTGCCACACCATGGGGCCCGACTGTGCTGGGTATTACTCCTCCCCCCTCCCCTCCCTCCTACAGGGAACCTCAGTGGGGCTTCCATTGGTTCTTCTCCTTCCCCTTTTAGCCAGGTGACCCCATCTCCTCTCCACCCATACAATAGTCCTCATGCCCCCGTCCTCTCCCAACACCCACCATCCCCCCACCAGACATGGCCGCGGCCTCCATCTACTCATCTACCTTCCTCCGACCCCAACCCCCACCCGTGCAGTGTGTTCACCATCCCCCCCCCCCTGACCTCCCCCTCTCTGATACGGAACGGTCTGTCCTCACCAGAGGCCTCACCTTTGTTCCCCTCCATCCCCACCTCAACGAGTTCCAGGTCAGCTACAACGTTGAGCTCTTCTTCCGTCCCCTCCACCTCTGGGCCTTTATCTATGGGAAGGAGTCCTCACCACCCAGTGATCACCCCTTCTCCCGTTTCCAACTCTTGGATTCCCCCGGATGGCCCGCTACCTTCTTTAGACCTTTTCATTTCCAACTGCCAGCGGGACATCAACCGCTTCAACTTTCCCACTCCCCTTACTCACTCTAACCTCTCCCCCCCTGAATGTACAGCCCTCCGCTCACTCTGCAGCAACCCCGACTTGATAATCAAACCCGCCGACAAGGGGGGGCCCGTGGTAGTCTGGTGCGCTGAGTCCAGGCGACAACTCTCAGACACCTCTTCCTACTTACAGTATCCTTGGACCATGACCCCACAGACGAGCACCAGACCTGAATATCACAACCTTATCGTTCCCCAGCCCCGCACGGCCAGATTTTATCATCTCCCCAAAATCCACAAACAGAACTGTCCTGGCAGACCCATTGTTTCTGCTTGTTCATGTCTCACCAAATTAATTTCCACATACCTCGACTCCATCCTATCCCCCCTGGTCCAATCCCTCTACACCTATGTCCAAGACATCTCACATGCTGTTGACTTCCATTTTCCAGGCCCCCACTCCCTCATCTTCACCATGGATGTCCAGTCACTCTACACCTCCATCCCCCACCAGGAGGGTCTTAAAGCCCTCTGTTTCTTCCTCGGCCGCAGAACCAGCCAATTTCCATCCACTAATACTCTCCTCCACCTGGCAGAGCTGGTCCTTACCCTCAATAACTTCTCCTTCGACTCCTCCCATTTCCTCCAAATCCAAGGCGTTGCTATGGGCACTCGCATGGGCCCCAGCTATGCCTGCCTCTTTGTAGGGTACATTGAACAATCCCTGTTCCAGGTGTACACTGGCCCTATCCCCGAACCCTACCTCCGCTACATTGACGACTGCGATGGTTCTACCTCCTGCACCCATGCAGAACTCACTGACTTCATCAACTTCACCACTAACTTCCATCCTGCACTCAAATTCACCTGGACCATCTCCGCTATCTCCCTACCATTTCTAGACCTCACTATCTCCATCACAAGAGACAGACTACTGACCAACATCTACTACAAACCCATTGACTCCCATAGCTATCTTCATTACATTTCTTCCCACCCTGCTTCCTGTATGGACTCTATCCCCTCCTCATAAATTCCTCCGTCTACGCCACATCTGCGCCCAGGATGATGTGATCCAAACCAAAGCATCGGAGATTTCCTCACTCTTTAGGAAACGGGGGTTCCCTTCTTCCATTATAGATGAAGCTCTCACCAGGGTCTCCTCGATATCCCGCAGCTCTGCTCTTACTCCCCCTCCCCACATTTGTAACAAGGACAGAGTCCCTCTTGTCCTCACCTTCCACCCCATCAGCCGTCGCACACAGCATATAACCCTCCAACATTTTCGCCACCTCCAACGGGATCCAACAACTGGCCACATCTTCCCATCTCCACCCCTTTCTGCTTTCCGCAGAGACCGTTCCCTCTGAAACTCCCTGGTCAACTTGTCCCTTCCCACCCAAACCACCCCCTCCCCAGGTACTTTCCCCTGAAACTGCAAGAGATGCAATACCTGTCCCTTTACCTCCCCCCTCGACTCCATCCAAGGACCCAAACAGTCTTTCCAGGTGAGGCAGAGGTTCACTTGCACCTCCTCCAACCTCATCTACTGTATCCGCTGTTCCAGGTGTCAACTCCTGTACATCGGTGAGACCAAGCGCAGGCTCAGTGATCATTTCACTGAACACCTCCGCTCAGTCCGCATTAACCTACCTGATCTCCCGGTGGCTCAGCACTTCAACTCCCCCTCTCATTCCCAATCTGACCTTTCTGTCCTGGGCCTCCTCCATTGTCAGATTGAGGCCCAGCGTAAATTGGAGGAACAGCGCCTCATATTTCGCTTGGGTAGTTTACACCCCAGCAGTATGATAATTGACTTCCCTAACTTCTCTAACTTCAGATAGCCCTTGCTTTCTCTCTCCATCCCCTTCCCAGTTCTCCCACTAGTCCTCCTGTCTCCGACTACATTCTATCTGAGTCCCACCCCCTCCCCTGACCAAGGGTCTCGACCCGAAACGTCGCCCATTCCTTCTCTCCAGAGATGCTGCCTCATCCGCTGAGTTACTCCAGCATTTTGTGTCTCCCTTCGATTTAAACCAGCATCTGCAGTTCTTTCTTACACACCATTGAACATTATGTTGGACCACATTCAGAACAGAGTCTGTTGCCATCCTTTTAGGGTAAATCATTGAATGAACTTTTCCAATGAGTATTTTATTCACCATGATGAATTACTTAAAGTAATAACAGGATAATTGTGTCAGTGGGAGACATGGGTACTGATTGTAACTATTAGCCTACATCTGGGATCAACTTATGATACATCATTTCCGTTGAGTAACCATTATTAACCAGCTGGTTATGATGATGTTAGTTCACAAGCAAAGTTTTACCATTTTGGATTCATTTCTCCAAATAAGCAATCTATTGAAGTAAGGTTTACAAGTTCACAAGTTATAGGAGTAGAATTAGACCATTCGGCCCATCTAGTCTACAACACCATGCACTCATTGCCGATTTCAGCCTCTTAATCCCATTTCCCTGCCTTCTCCCCGTAACCCTTGACACCGGTTCTAATCAAACACCAAGCCTTGCAGAACTCCACTAGTTTCTTGAGGTGAGGTGGGGGGGGGGGGGGGGGGGGGATGAAAGGTGCCGTTTCGAATCGGGACCATTCTTCTTACTGGAAGAAGGTTTGAAGAAGGTTCATGACCCAAACTATTGCCGGTCCATTTCCTCTCCAGATGCTGTCTGGGCCATTGAGTTCCTCCAGCACTTTGTACTTTGATCAAGATGCCAGCATCTGCAGTCTCTTGCGTCTCCCTTTATTGAAATTACGGTTCTCGAGCTCAACTGTCCGATCAAATCCAAAACACTACTCCCATTAATTGGCTTATTTTCTTACTAAAATACCAGAGTAATTTAAAAGCCCACACGCTGAGGAACTATATATGCTTACGCAAATTAGCGTGAAGATTACTTAGCTCTCTCGTGAGTTGCTGTCCACATTTAATTCTCTTGTCCCCTCCCACAGTTTGTCTATGTCCTTTCAGTTAAGTATTGGCAAG